>NC_080165.1:36452967-36455467 GCF_950295315.1 Erinaceus europaeus
AATGTTCAGATGAAGTCTGATGCCGTGCCAACCAAGCTAATAGAACCTACAAGCTAAGACTCACTTTCATTGTACTAGTTATTTTGGAAAAGTTGTTAAAAGGTGGCCAGGCGGTGGCGCACCGGGTTAAATGCACAAAGTACAAAACTTAAGGACCCGTGTAAGGATCCCAGATCCCCATCTACAGGGGATATCCTCACAAGCCGTGAAGTAAGTCTGCAGGTGTGTATCTATCTCCCCCTTCCCCTCTGGGGAGGGGGGTGGGTGGGTGGGTGGAATATCCGCCAGGAGCAGTGGATTCGTAGTGCAGGTACCGAGCCCCAGCGATAAACCTAGAGGGGGAAAAAAAAAAAAAAAAAGCTGTTAAAGAAGAAATTTGGTATTTACGCAAAGGAACAAAAATGTTGATCGAAACAGCAAAATTTGCAGGACTTGAACCCCTTAGCTTCAGGTGACAAATGAGAGCACAGGGCCGGGAGGGGGTAGATAGCATAATGTTTTTACAAAGAGAATCTCATACCTGAGGCTCCATAGTCCCAGGTTCACACACGACCCCCTCCACCCCCGCACCACCGTATACCAGAGCTGACCAGTGCTCTGGTAAATAAATAAATTAAAAAGTGAGAACACACACCACTACGCTAATAGGAAAGCAGAGGGTGTTTGTTTTGGGGGCGGGGGGGAGCTTAAAGGAGCCCTCTTCGACCCGCAAGCCGGGTGGGTGTGCTGGACCGCGCGACATGTCACAAACGAGTGAATTTAGGTTCGAGCTTCTACCAAAAAAGGAATTAGTCGAGGATTTCATAAAGTTTACTTTTCAATTAGGTCCCAGTTCCTGGGAAGGAAAGAAAAGAAAAGAAAGTGGAATATCATTATCAAGAGTAAGCTTTGTTTTTCTCTATAGAAGCGGTTAAATTACAATAGACAAGGTGACTTCCCTGTCAGTAGTTCTAAGTGAGAGAGAAGTTAATACAAGTTTAGTCAATAAGTAGTTACTCTCTGAGTTCCAGAACGTGAATAAGGATCCAGAGAAGGTAAATAAAACAACCATCGTAGTCGGCAGGATTCGAACCTGCGCGGGGAGACCCCAATGGATTTCTAGTCCATCGCCTTAACCACTCGGCCACGACTACACAGCTGGTGAGGGTGTCCAAATAATTGAAGATCACGTGGCAGGCAAGAGACGATGGGGACTTGGAAAACAGAGGGAGAGGGAGAGAGAGATGGCGCACTTGGATGAATGCATATGGGAAAGAGAAAGGACGAGGCTTTATGCCAGGGGACCCCACTTGCAGGGGGAAAGCTTTGCGAGTGATGAAGCAGGGCTGCAGGTCTCTCCCTCTCTCTGTCAAGAGTTTATTTACTTATTTTTAATTTCTTTATTGAGGGGATTCATGTTTTTTTTAAATATTTATTTTCCCTTTTGTTGCCCTTGTTTTATTGTTGTAGTTATTATTGTTATTGATGTCGTCGTTGTTGGATAGGACAGAGAGAAATGGAGAGAGGAGGGGAAGACAGAGAAAGAGAGACACCGGCAGACCTGCAGAGGGAGAGAAAGATAGACACCTGCAGACCTGCTTCACCGCCTGTGAAGCGACTACCCAAGTCGGGGGCTTGAACTGGGATCCTTGAGCCAGTCCTTGCACTTTGCGCCACGTTCGCTTAAGCCGCTGCGCTACTGCCCAACTCCCAGAGTGGATTCATGTTTTACCTCCGAGACAGTAAATACATAGTTTGTACATAACATTTCTCAGTTTTCCACATAACAATACAACCCCCACTAGGTCCTCTGTCATCCTTTTTGGACCTGTACTCCCCCACCACCCACTCCAGAGTCCTTTACTTTAGTGCAATACACCAACAAGATTTTATTTATTAAAGAGAAATGAGGAGAGAAAGAACCAGACATTACTCTGGTACATGTGCGGCCTGAGATTGAACTCGGGAACTCACTCTTGTTTTTATCTGGAACATTTACTGTTCAACGCTGGTATAGGGAATTGAACCTGGCATCTAGGAGGCTCAGGCATGTGAGTCTGTTTGCAGAAGCATTATTCTACTTCCCCCAACTTTACTCTGTATTTTATAATAATGTTGCTTTGGAGAAGTATATAACTAAGTTATTTTCTAAAATATCACTTACTTTGGATTTGTGTTATGTTTCCTCTGACTATATTTAGATTCAGTTTTTTTCCTCCTAAAAATAAAATAAAATAAATAAATAAAGGGGGGATTCTTTCACCTTCCGGAATATACCACATCTGGAGCTAATCTTTTACAGAATCAGGCTGGTAAAATAGTTCATTTGTGCTGCTTTGCTATGTGCACAGTTCAGGTTTGAGACTCATTCCCACAACATTTAAGGAAGCATCAGTACAGTGGTCTTTCTCTCTCCCTTCTGTCTCTATACGAATAATGATTATCATAATAAATTATATTTTAAAATATTTTAAAGGATCTATTTGTGTGTGGGGGAGTGTCCAAAGCACCACTCTAGCAT
>NC_080165.1:36460467-36492443 GCF_950295315.1 Erinaceus europaeus
TTCGCAATTGTGCAGAGGTTACAGGTCGGTGTTTGTAGACGCCTCTGGCCAGATTCTAGATTAGGCATTAGAGAGTCCCCACCCCACTCCAGGACTGAGCCTTGCTACCCGATCGCCACCTTGTTTTTGTTCACCAAAAGTGCCCTTTACCTATTCAGTGATCTCTCCGAATACTTCTGGATCTCTTGGACACTAAAATGATGCTGCTGACCCCATTTTGTGTTTTCTAGGGCGGCCAACCTCAGCGTGTGTAATAAGAAGTAAGATTCTTTCCTAGACACCTGAACACCCATCTGGAAGAAGGCCGCTTGGGAATCCCTGGTGTTCAGGTTCCAGGGGAACGGGATGAGCTCCTGAGATGGAAGGTAGTGGGGACCACTGGTGGGGAGAGAGGGATGGTGGAGACCAAAAAGCAGTTATGACTGGGAGGGCAAATAATTGACAGAATTTTAGAATAGGAGTAAACCTTGTACTTCACAGTAAAGAAAAAAAAAAATATATATATATATAGGAAGAAATTTAGAAGACGTTAATTTTCCTTGGATTGGGGGGTTGGTGATGAAAAGGAACAAAGTTTCAAAATATGATCCTCACATGACTTTGATTTTTTTTAAATTGTAGAATGATAATCTTGCAGTCAGAAGTCATCTTGGTAATCAAGCTTTTAGGGCAAGAATCATTTTTCAAAATATCCCTGGCAAATGGTAGTCTGTTAAACCTATGTCTAAACATGGTCCAAATTCATGTTTTAAATTCTACATTTTGGGTGTAGACCATATCCTGTGCAGTCTTTCCTAGTTAAGTTAGTTGTATTAGACAGCAGTGCCTACCCCTTCAAATTCTGGATTGATTAGTTCCTACTCCTCCAGAAGTAAAAGACTTCTCTTTCACATTTCTGCTGTTAAGACAGGTGTTTTCAGGTGTAATAACTACTACTCACAAATTCTACTTTCTAAGCCAAGTAGCCACACTTCCTTTGATGGATTGATTCCTCCAAATATTCTGCTGCATGCCAGTATGCATCTTAAAATGCACTGCCCAAAGGGGTCAGAGAGATAATTCACCTGGCAGTGCATCTGCCTTGTCATGCCTAAAGCCCAGCATAGAGCCTCTGGCAGTGACACTAAGGCAAGAGGGAAGTGTCAGTGCTATGATGTCTCTCAATCTCTTTATTTCCCCCACCACCCCCAAGGTTATCACTAGGCCTTGGTGCCTGCACAATGAATCCACCACACCCAGCAGCCACTTGTCTCTTTCTTTCTCTGCCCCCCCCCCCCTAGTTGCTAGGACAGGGAGAAATTGAGAGTGGAGGGAGAGATAGAAAGTGGGAGACTTCCACTAGGGAAAGATAGAAACAGGCTGGAGGTATGGATCAACCTGCCAACACCCATGTCCAATGGAGAAGCAATTACAGAAGCCAGACCTTCCATCTTCTGTACCCCATAAAGAATTTTGGTCCACTTGTCTGGGTGATAGTGCAGTAGATAAAGCATTGGACTCTCAAGCATGAGGTCCCTTGTTCAATACCCAGCAGCACATGTACTAGAGTGATAACTAGTTATTTTTCTCTCTCCTATCTTTCTCATTAATAAGTAAATAAAAATTTTTAAAAAATATTTATTCATTTTCTCTTTTTGTTGCCCTTGTTGTTTTATTGTTGTACTTATTATTGTTGTTGTTATTGATGTCTTCGTTGTTGGATAGGACAGAGAGAAATGGAGAGAGGAGGGGGATACAGAGAATGGGAAAGATAGACACCTGCAAACCTGCTTCACCACCTGTGAAGCAGTTTCCCTGCAGGTGGGGAGCCGGGGGGTTGAACCGGGATCCTTATGCCGGTCCTTGTGCTTTGCGCCACCTGCACTTAACCACTGTGCTACTGCCCAACTCCCAGTAAATAAATTTTTTTTTTAATTTTTGGTCCATACTCCTAAAAGGATAAATGTTAGAAGATGACCAGAGGATTCTAAACTCTAGGATCGTAGAAAAAATGGGCACATATGTATAAATATAGATAGTTATAGAAATAGTCAACCCATATCTGTGATCTTGGTACATGTACTGCAGTTTCCAATGGAAGGAATGGGGACACAGAACTCTGGTGGTGGGAAAGGTGTGGAATTAATAACCCTGTTATTCTATAATTTTGTATATCACTATTAAAAGGGGGAGGGAAAGTACCTACAGTACTGTCTAAACTGCTTGTGAAGTGTGCCCCCCATCTACCCCACCTCCCCTACAGGCAAGGAGCAGGGTTTGAACCTGAGTCCTTGCACATGGTAACACATGTGCTTAACCAATTACATTGCTACCCATCACCTTGCTATTTCTAGTTGAAATAGCCTGGAGCAACCTGGTGTTCAACCTGAACCCCCATCTCCCAAAAACAAAACAATACTTAGACTGCCTGAAAAAATATAGTTTTTCAGCTGTGCTTTGAGAAATGCCTGAAAGTACAATATACTACTTTTTTTTTTTTTTCTGGCTTATGGTGCAGAGGATTGAACCTGGGACTTTTAAGCCTCAGGCATAAGAGTCTCTTTGCATAACCATTATGCTATCAACCCTTGCCCGTACTATTTTTTATTTAGATCGTGCTTCTAGCATGTTCTAGCATTAGATTAGATTTAACTTTTTAAAAAGTTAACGCTGGATAGAGGAGATAGCATAATGTATATGCAAAAGAGATTCCCATTGCCTGAGGCTCTAAAGTCCCAGGTTCAATCCTCTGTACCACCCACCATAAGCCCGAGCTGAGCAGAGTGCTGTTAAAAAAAATGTTTTTTTTCTGTGGTCAGGAGGTGGCGCAGTGGATAAGGCTTTAGGCTCTCAAGCATGAGGTCCTAAGTTCAACCCCTGGCAGCACATGTACCAGTGATGTCTGGTTCTTTCTCTCCTATCATTTCTCACAAATAAATAAAATCTTTAATTTTTTTTTAAATTTTTTTCTATTATATTATAAACTATACTTTTCTTTTTCTTGTCTTTTTTTTTTTTTTTTGCTTCCAGTCTTATTGCTGGGGCTCCTTGCCAGCACTAGGCACCCACTGCTTCTGGAGGCTATTATTCCCATTTTGTAGCCCTTATTATTGCCATTGTTATTGTTGTTGTTGTTGGATAGGACAGAGAGAAATCTAGAGAGGAGGGGAAGATAGAAAGTGGGAGAGAAAGATAGACACCTGCAGCAGACCTGCTTCACCCCTTGGAAAGTGACCCCCTGCAGGCGGGGAGCTGGGGGCTTGAACCGGGAGTCCTTGCACTTTGCGTCATGTGTGCCTAACCTGCTGCGCTACCACCCAGCCCCCAAACTATACTTTTCTTACATAAACTTCAGTGAAATAGGTTTAGACCCTTCTTACATAATAAAAAACTTTTTTTTTGGCCTTAGTAGTGGAATTTCACATTTATGATTGTTCAGTTTTTTGGCCAAGTGTTCTAGCTTGTTAAAATAATTAAACATTTCATTTAAGTTACTTGGTTTTAAATGTTATTTCCAACTTTTTATCATTAGCACATTTAATATGTATTCCTTTTATTTCTTTTTTAATTTTAATTTTATTTATTTTACTTTTTGTTGCCCTGTTTTTTTTTCCATTGTTGTTGTAGTTCTTATTGTTGTTATTGATGTCGTCATTGTTAGATAGGACGGAGAGGAATGGAAAGAGGAGGGCAAGACAGAGAAGGGGAGAGACAGATAATACCTGCAGACTTGCTTCACTCCCTGTGAAGCAGCTCCCCAGCAGGTAGGGAGCCAGGCGCTTGAACTGGGATCCTTACGCAGGTCCTTGCACTTCACACCATGTGCACTTAACCCTCTGTGCTACTGCCTGACTACCAATCTTTATTTTTATTAGTGATTTACAGAAATACGAAATAACGGGTTCAGTTTCGCACTGTTCCCACCACGAGAATTCTATGTCCCCATTCTCTCCAATAGGGACTGTGCTTAATCTCCCACAGTCATAGATATGACTACTCCTTCTATAACTGTCTGTATATTTCCCCATTTTTTCCCTATGGTCCTGCCTTCTCTTCTATTTTGAATCATAACTACACTTATTACTACTTTCAAATATCTTTCTTCCTCTTTTCTCTCTGGGTCCTGGTGGAATTGGGTTTCGGAGCCCTCTAGCCATCTTCCCCTAACATTTCTCCCCCTCTGGGAGTATGGACCAAAATTCTTTTCTGGGCTTCTGTAATTGTTTCTCTGATGGACAAAGGTGTTGTCAAATTGATCCATACCCCCAGCCTGATTCTGTCTTTCCCTAATGTAGATCATTTTTTAAACATTGTGCATTTTTATGCCATCTCCATTTAAAAAATGTTTCAGTGTATACAAGTATCAGTACATTAAAAACAAACATTTGGATTTAAGTTCATGTAAAAGCCCTAGTTTTAGAACCATTGATTCAGAAGATAACGGAGATTGGTGAGTTTTGGGGTCACTATGCACCTATTATTATCAGTAGACTATTTTTTTAAATATTTATTTATTCCCTTTTGTTGCCCTTGTTGTTTTATTGTTGTAGTTATTGTTGTTATTGATGCCGTTGTTGTTGGATTGGACAGAGAGAAATGGAGAGAGGAAGGGAAGACTGAGAGGGGGAGAGAAAGATAGACACCTGCAGACCTGCTTCACCGCTTGTGTAGTGACTCCCCTGCAGGTGGGGAGCCATGGTCTCCAACCAGGATCTTTACGCAGGTCCTTGTGCTTTATGCCACCTGCACTTAACCTCCTGTGCCACCGCCCGACTCCCCTTTTTTCTTGTTTTTCAAGTACTTTTATTTATTTATTATTGGATAGAGACAGAGAGACACCTGCAGCCCCGTTTTACCACCCATGAAGCTTCCCCCCTGCAGGTGGAGACCAGGGTCTTGAACCTGGCTCCATGTGCACTGTAATGCGTGTGTTCAACCAAATGCGTGACCACCTGCCCTCATTAACTTTTTCTTTCCCCCTTTTTTTTTTAAATATGATAAAGCATATCTTTATTACATTATCTTATTTTTTATTTTTCTAATCATTTTTTTGGGGGGAATAGTTTACAACACAGTCATTGACACAGGGCACAATTTCTTACCTTCCTGTGCAAGTTCTTTGAAAAAAAATTATTTTATCATATATGTATATTTTTCCTTTATTGGGGGATTAATGTTTTACAGTTACCAGTAAATAGAATAGTTTGTCCATGCATAATTTCCTTCTTTTTCTTTTTTTAAATTTTTTTCTACATTTATTTATTCCCTTTTGTTGCCCTTGTTTTTTTATTGTTGTAGTTATTATTGTTTTTATTGATGTTGTTGTTGTTGGATAGGACAAAGAAAAATCGAGAAAGGAGGGGAAGATAGAGAAGGGGAGAGAAAGATAGACTGACACCTGCAGACTTGCTTCACCACTTGTAAAGTGACTTCCCTGCAGGGACTCCAACCGGGATCCAACCTTGCGCTTTGTGCCACATGCACTTAACTTGTTGCGCTACTGCCCGACTCTCCAATTTCCTTCTTTTTCTTTTCCTCCTGTGGCTTCGCCACTTCAGGCTTATTACTATCTATCTATGTGTCTTGTCTGTTTTTTTTCTTCTCAGAAAGAGCCAGAATTGCAGGGCACAAGAAGAGAAAAAAACAAAATGAACAATAACAACAACTACAAAATACCACCAAAGTTTCCTCCGGTGTAGTGGGGACCAGATGCAGTTCAGTCGCATGCATGGCAAAGCAGCACACTATCCAAGTGAGCTGTGTTGCTGGCCCAATAGCAAAGTTTCAAAAAGTCTATGAAGATTTTTATAAAGTAATCTGGTTATTAGTTCACATTTTATTTATTTATTTTAAATGTTTATTTATTGGATAGAGACAGAAATCGAGATGGAAGAGGGATATAGGGAAGGAGAGAGGGGCAGAGGTAACTGTGGCACTGTTTCACTGCTCATAAAGCTTTAGCCCCTGCAGGTGGGGAGGGCTTAAACCTGGGTCCTTGCACATTGTTACATGTTTGCTGAATCATCTGCACCACTGTCCCCTTAATTCACATTTTGTATGCAATAGAGAAAGCAGCAGAAATACTTTGTTTTACTTAATATGGAGCATAGATTGAGTTATAGATCCACATGACTTATGTATTTGTGGACAAATCTGAATTTTTTTCCCTGATTTTAATTGGGTGATTAATGGTTTATTATAAATACAGTTGTTGGAACATGTGTAAAATCTTTCAGTTTTCTGCAAAACATTCTCCCCCAGCCTAGGTCTTCCTCTATCATCATGTACTATGATCTGAAAGCCTCCCCGCTCCCCCCACACCCAACAGTCCTTTAATTTGGTGTAATACACTAAACTCAGTCCAAGTTCTATTTTGTGTTTCCCCTTCTGTTTTTATTTCTCAACTTCTGTCTGTTAGTGAAATTACCCCATATTCATCCTTCTCTTTCTGGTGTATCTCACTTAACATAATTCTTTAAAATTCCATTTAAGAGAAGGTGAATTCATCATCCTTAATAGTTAAGTAGACAAATCTGTATTTTTTAAAATATTTTTTTATTTATTTAAAAAAAGAGACATTAACAAAACCATAGGATAAGAGGGGTACAACTCGACACAATTCCCACCTCCAGAACTCTGTATTCCATCCCCTCCCCTGATAGCCTTCCCATTCTCTATCTCTCTGGGAGTTTGGATCCAGGGTCATTGTGGGTTGCAGAAGGTAGAAGGTCTGGCTTCTGTAATTGCTTCCCCACTGAACATGGGCGTTGACTGGTCTATCCATATTCCCAGTCTGCCTCTCTCTTTCCCTAGTAGGGTGGGGCTCTGGGGAAGCGGAGCTCCAGGACACATTGGTGGGGTTGTCTGTCCAGGGAAGTCTGGTTGGCATCATGCTAGCATCTGGAACCTGGTGGCTGAAAAGAGAGTTAACATACAAAGCCAAACAAATTGCTGAACAAACAAATCTGAATCTTAAAGTAACACTGTACTGCCTGAGATTACGGATTACAGTCCTGAGATTCCAGTCAGCAGTTCTTTCCTTTTTGTTTTGCTGAGAAGTAAAGGAAATGACATAGCTCCTCTTATTTTCATATAGAAAGTGGAATTTGGAGTAGCTTAAAATAGCCATGTTGGACAGGAACCATTGTGACTTTTTCTTCCTTCCCTAGATATTCCTTCTCCTGAGCCTGCTCTCCAAGAAGAACATCCTCAGTTTCCATCAGCCAGTTTTCAGGTTAGTTGAGGTTTCTTGAAAGGCCTTTCAGTTCTTAGATTGGGATTGTATGCTTTTTTTTTTTTTTAATATTTATTTATTTATTCCCTTTTGTTGCCCTTGTTGTTTTATTGTTGTAGTTATTGTTGTTATTGATGCCATCGTTGTTGGATAGGACAGAGAGAAATGGAAAGAGGAGGGGAAGACAAAGAAGGGGAGGAAAAGATAGACACCTGAAGACCTGCTTCATCGCTTGTGAAATGACTCCCCTGTAGGTGGGGAGCCAGGGGCTTGAACTGGGATCCTTACACTGGTCCTTGTGCTTTGCGCCACTTGCGCTTAACCCCCTGCGCTACCACCTGACTCCCCTGTGTGTTATTTTGATATTTTTAGGTAGTATTTTTAAATTTACCATTAAAATTTTTCAGGGCCAGGTGGTGGTGCACCTGGTAGAGCACACATATTACAGTGCACAAGGACCCGGGTTCAAGCCCCCAGTCCCCACCTGCAGGGGGGATTGCTTTGGAAGTGGTGAAGTAGTGTTTTTGGTGTCTCTTTTTCTCTCCCTCTCAATTTCTGGCTATCTCTATCCAGTAAATAAAGATAATAAAAAAGATTTAAAAAATTTTTAAGTATTTTATTTTTGATAGAGACAGAAGTTGAGAGAGAAAGGGAAGATAGGGAGACAGAGAGAAAGACACTTACAGCACTGCTTTACCACTTGTGAAGCTTTCCCCTGCAGGTGGGGACCAGCGTCTTTAATTGGGACCCTCTGCATTGTAACATGCACTCTACCAGATACACCAACACTTGGCCCCTTGTGTATTTATTTATTTATTTATTTATTTATTTATTTATATTTATGGGGGGGTCAATGGTTTACAGTCCACAGTAAAATATAGTAGTTGGTACATGTGTAACATTTCTCAGTTTTCTTTCATTTTTTAAATTTATTGAGGGATTAATGTTTTACAGTCAACAGTAAATACAATAGTTTGTACATGCATAACATTTCTCATTTTCCCATGCAACAATACAACCCCCACTAGGTCCTCTGCCATCCTGTTCCAGGACCTGAACTCTCTGCCCCCCAGCCCCCAGTCTTCTACTTTGGTGCAATACACCAACTTTTTCTCAGTTTTTTACATAATGCTTTAACCCTCTACCTCCACCACCATGTTTCAGGATCAGAACACTCTCCCCTGCCCCAGAATCCTTTATGTTAGTGTATATTACACCAAATCCAGTCCAAGTTCTGCTTTGTGTTTTCCTTTCTGTTCTCATTTTTTCAACTTCTGAGTGGGATCATTCCTATATTCATCCTACTCTTTCTTTCTATCTCACTTAACATAATTATCTCTCTCTCTTTTTAAAAATAATCACTTTCCCCCTGCAGGTGGGGACAGGGGGCTTGAACCTGGGTCCTTGGGTATTATAACACGAGTGCTCATCCAGGTGTTCCACCACTTAGCCCCTTAACATAATTCTTTCAAGCTTCATCCAAGATAAAGTAAAAAGGTGAATTCACCATTTTTAATAGTTAAGTAGCATTCCACTGTGTATATATATCATAACTTACTCAGCCACTCATCTGTTGTACACCTAAGTTTCTTCCATGTTTTGGCTATTACAAATTGTGCTGCTATGAACATAGGTATGCACACATCTTTTTTGGATGGGTGTGTTTGGTTCTTTAAGATATATCCTTAGGAGAGGAATTGCAGGGTCATAGGGTAGGTCCATTTCTAGCTGTCTGAGAATTCTCTAGACCTTTCTCCACAGGGAGTAGACCAATTTACAATTCCACCAGCAGTGAAGAAGGGTTCTTTGTCCAGCATTTGTTGTTGCTGTCCTTTTTGATGTATGGCATTCTCACAGGGGTGAAATGTTACCTCGTTGTAGTCTTTATTTGCATTTCTCTGACAATGACTTGGAGTATTTTTTCATATGTCTGTTGGCCTTTTTGGATAGCTTCTTTGGTAAATATTCTGTTCAGATCATCTCTCCATTTTTGGATGGGATCATTTGTTTTTGTTGAGTTTGGTGAGCTCTTTATATATTTTGGTTATTAACCTCTTGTCTGATGTATGGGATGTATAGATCTCCCATTCTGTAAGGGGTCTTTTTGGATGGTGGTTTCTTATGCTGTGCAGAAACTTTTTCACTTGATGTAGTCCCATTGGTTTAATTTCATTTAAGTCTTCCTTGCAATTAGATTCATGTCACTGAAGATGCCTATAAAATTGAGATGGAAAAGAATGCTGCCAATATTTTCCTCTAAATATTTGAGTTTCTGGTCTAACATCCAAGTCCTTGATTCATTTGAAATTTACTTTTATTTATGTCTGGTGAAATGTAGTAGTTCAGTTTCATTCTTCTGCATGTTTCAACCAAATTTTTTCTAACACCATTTGTTGAAGACTCTGCTTTCCCCATTTAGTAGTCTGGGCACCTTTGTCGATGATTAGATATCCATAGGTATATATGGCTTTTTCTGGACTCTCGGTTCTATTCAAATGGTCAGTGTGTGTATTTTTGTTCCAGTACCAGGCAGTTTTGATTACAATGGCCATATAGTACAATTTGAGATCTGACAGTGTGATGCCTCCAGTTCTGTTTTAAGCCAAATAGATAAATATAAAATAGATAAAATTCCCTTTCCAGCTTCTAGATGCTGCCTCTATTCTCTGGCTATATCCCTTTCCTCAGTCTTCAAAGTTATCCATTTGCCATCTCCAGTTCTCTGACTTGTCTTCTTTCTTTATATATCCCACTCTGGTTCTGACCTCCTTACCTCTCTCTTAGAAGGACTCTGTAATTACATTGGGCTCATGCAGAGAATCCACGTTAATTTCTCCATTCCAGTTATTTAGCTTGATCATAACTGCAGACTCTTGCCATATTAGGTAGCAAGCTCACAGATTTCAAGAATTAGGATATAGACAGTTTTAGCTAGACCATTCTGTACACCACAACTGTCAGGTCAAGTTGATTGATAGAGTTGTTCAAGTATTTTATATTCTGGGTACCAGACAGAGATGGTACAATGGATAAAGCCATAGACTCTCAAACATGAGATCCCAAGTTCAACACCCCCCCTCCTGGCTTTCATCCCATGTGTTAGAGTGATGCTCTGGTTTTCTCTCTGCCTCCCTCTTGTTGTTGTTGTTATTTATTTATTAATTTATTTTTTACTGGAGCACTGCTCAGCTCTGGCTTACATGGTGGTTCTGGGGATTGAACCTGAGACTTGGAGCCTCAGGCATGAAAATATTTTAGCATAACCACTCTGCTGTCTCCCCAGCCCAATAAATCTTTAAAGAAAAGTTAAAAATTTTTTTTTTTGCTTTTTTACCCCCCTTTTGTTGCCCTTGTTGTTTTATTGTTGTAGTTATTATTGTTGTTGTTATTGATGTCATCATTGTTGAATAGGACAGAGAGAAATGGAGAGAGGAGGGGAAAACAGAGATAGGGAGAGAGATAGACACCTGCAGACCTGCTTCACCTCTTGTGAAGTGACTCCCCTGCAGGTGAGGAGCCGAGCACTGGAACCAGGATCCTTGTGCCAGTCTTTGTGCCATGTGCACTTAATCCGCTGCACTACTGCCTGACCTCCTGGATTTGTCTATTTCTTCTTGAAGTTCTTTTTTTTTTTAATTTCTTTATTGGGGGATGTTTCACAGTCAGTAGTAAATAAAATAGTTTGTACATGCGTAACATTTCTCAGTTTTCCACATAGCAATACAATCCCCACTAGGTCCTCTTGTCATCCTTTTTGGACCCCCCCCCCCCCCAGAATCTTTTACTTTGGTGCAATACATCAACTCCAGTTCAGGTTCTATTTGTGTTTTCTCTTCTGATCTTGTTTTTCAACTTCTGCCTGTGAATGAGAGCATCCCATATTCATCTTTCTATTTCTTATTTATTTCACTTAACATAATTTCTTCAAGCTTCATCCAAGCTGGGCAGAAAATGGTGAAATCACCATTTTTAATAGCTGAGTTGTAGTCCACTGTGTATATATACCACAACTTGCTCAGTCACTCATCTGTTATTGAACACCTGGGTTGCTTCCAGGTTTTGGCTATTACAAATTGAGCTGCTATGAACATAGTTATGTGTACACAAATCTTTTTGGATGGGTGTATTGGGTTCCTTAGGGTATATCCCCAAGAGAGGAATTGCAGGATCATAGGGGTAGGTCCATTTCTAGCCTTCTGAGAGTTCTCCAGGCTGTTTTCCACAGAGGTTGGACCAGTTTACAGTCCCACCAGCAGTGTAGTGTTGTTTTCTTTTGATAGGACAGAGAGAAATTGAAAAGGAAAAGGGAGATAGAAAGACACCTACCCAGGAGGGCTGGGCGGTGGCGCAGTGGGTTAAGAGCATATGACACAAAGCTCAAGAACTGGTGTAAGGATCCCTGTTCAAGACCCCTGGAGGCAAGAAAAAAAGCATAAAAAAAGACAACCTGCCAGTTGGGAATGGGGGCTTGAACCTGGGTCTTTGCACATAACAATGTGTACAGTTAACTAGGTACAAAACTTCCTAGCCCCCCCACAGGTTTTAAGGTTATTACTACCATATATCTTATTTTACTTTATTATCCAGAGAACAGCACAGCTATGACTGTTTGGCATACTACGACTGTACTACCATCCTGAACCTCATATTTCACTTCTATACATTATAAGCCTGTTAATTTATTTTTCGTTAAACACAGTTATCTTTTAACGAAATTTCAGCAATAAGGAAACATATCTTCATTCTTTATGCAGTTCATAAATCTGTAATTAGGGGTGACTTTACACCTCAGGGTACATTTGGAATCTTTTCAGATTGGGGTGGTGGGATGTGGTTATGTAAAAAGATTTTCATACCTGAAGCATAGAAATTCCTAGGTTCACGACCAGTCAACGCCCATGTTCAGCGAGGAAGCAATTACAGAAGCCAGACCTTCTACCTTCTGCAACCCTCAATGACCCTGGGTCCATGCTCCCAGAGGGATAGAGAATGGGAAAGCTATCGGGGGAGGGGGTGGGATATGGAGATTGGGCGGTGGGAATTGTGTGGAGTTGTACCCCTCCTACCCTATGGTTTTGTTAATTAATCCTTTCTTAAATAAAAAAAATAAAAAGAAAAAAAATAAAAAAAAAAAAAGAAATTCCTAGGTTCAGTCCCTAGTACCAGTACCACCATAAGACAGATTAGCAGTTCTCTTGGGGGAGTTAAGGGGGAGTAATATATGATTTGATAATGAATATTATTGACACCCAGTAAGTTGATTCCAGTGCTGTAGTCTATGATACACAGGACAGGCAAACCTCCTACAATTATTCAAAAGAACTGTCTGATCTATAATACCAGTAGTGCTAAAGCTGAGAAACTGGTGTAGACCCTTCTTTCTATCTGGGATATTTTTCTTCTGAGTGAAGGATTTACTTAAATCTCCTTGTAGTGCAGTTTTCTGGTGATAAGTTATTTTTAGTTTCTGTGCCTGAAAAAAGTCTTTACCTTTTTCAATCCCCCCCTTTTTTAAAGTTTATCTATTTGATAAAACAGAGAGGAGAAAGAGAGACAGAGAGGAAGAAAGAGATACCTGCAGCACTGCTTCAGAAGAAAAGTGCACACATCTTAGTTTTCTGCTTACTGCCTGATGAATTGTGGAGTTTCCCAGTTTGAATCATGGAAGCCACCTTATTTCCAGTCCTTTCTCAGCACTAGGACCTTTCCTTGACTATTTATTTAGTTATTTGTTTACTTGTTGTTTTTTTTTTTTACCAGAATACTCTCCCTTTCTGTTTAATGGTGGTGCTAGGGATTGAATTTGAGACCTTTAATGCCTCAGGCATGAAAAGCTTTTTGCATAGACGCCATCTCCCCAGGCCTTGACTTTTTTTGAGTGATTTATTTTCTTTCCTTCATTTTCTTGTAATTAATAGTAGGCTAAAAGATTGTAGGATTAGGAGGAGTCAGGTGGTAGCGTAGCGGGTTAAGCGCAGGTGGCGCAAAGTGCAAGGACCAGCGTAAAAATCCTGGTTTGAGCCCCCGGCTCCCCGCCTGCAGGGGAGTCGCTTGTGAAACAGGTCTGCAGGTATCTTTCTCTACCCCTCTCTGTCTTCCCCTCTCTCCATTTCTCTCTGTCCTATACGACGAGGACAACAATAAAAACAAGGGTGGGAGTCGGGCGGTGGCGCAGCAGGTTAATCACGCGGGGCGCAAAGCGCAAGGACCAGCGTTAGGATCTCAGTTGGAGCCCCCGGCTCCTCACCTGCAGGAGAGTCACTTCACAGGCCGTGAAGCAGGTCTGCAGGTGTCTGTCTTTCTCTCCCCCTCTCTATCTTCCCCTCCTCCCTCTATTTCTCTCTGTCCTATCCAACAATGACGACATCAGTAACAACAACAATAAGAACTACGAAAATAAGACAACAAGGGCAACAAAAGGGAATAAATAAATTTTTAAAAGGGAGGGGCAACAAAAAAAAGGAATTAAATAAACAAATATTTTAAAAACCTTAAAAAAAAATATTGTAGGATTATAGTTTGTAGCTCTACACCATATCCACCATCAAAATTCTGTATCCCCACTCTCCCACTATCTAAAGATAACCACTACAGACTTCTTACAAGTCTTAGAACAGTTTGCTTGCTTCTATTTGAGTGATTTTTCTATGCTTTGTTAGTTTCTTTACACTGACTGGGCTAATTGGGACTTTTCTAGGTAATCAAGTGGGAACCTCTGTATTTCTTGTGTCTTTCCTTTTGTGTGTATTTGTAGGTTTTTTCCCCCTTTACAGTTTATCCTACAAATTCTGGTTACCCTGATTTTCCCAGACTCTTAGCATTATCTCTTTGGTTTGGGGAGTCTGCTGGTTTGAACTCTAGTACTGCATGGAAGAACCATGAATAGCACTGGAGGAATTCCACAGGGGTACTGAGGTGCCGACTCTCCTTCTCCTACTCTTTTTCTCTTCTCTAAATAGAAAAAAATGACCTGCAGCTGGCTCTGGGAGGCTGCTTAGTATTACTGATATGCACATGCTCAAAGCTTTGAGTTCATTGTTCGGGTGCCACATTAAGCATTTTATTTATTTATACTCACTATAGCTACTAAGTATTGATGATGTTATGTAATTTGGAACATAGAGACTATGATAATAAAAATAATGGTTAACAGTGAACTTTTGTTACATGCCAACCCTAAACTAAATGCATCATATTGGACACTTCTTACTTTTTTTCAAATAGCTCATAGTTTCCCTTTCTTCTGTCTGCATTGCTAACTTCAGTCCTTTTTCTGGTAAATGCTGTATTGACTAAATAGAAACATGTTTGGTGTTTTAGGAATCAGTGACCTTCAAGGATGTGGTAGTGGACTTTACTCAGGAAGAATGGAGACAATTGGATCCTATGCAGAGAGATTTGTTCAGGGATGTAACACTGGAAAATTATACTCACTTGGTCTCTATAGGTAAGAATGATTTCTCTGAATCAATACTTAGTGTTGTGGAAGAAAGTGAATTTGGTCTTTAAATTAAGGACCAAATATTCTCCCCCACCCCATATATATTTTTTCCTTTTAAAATTATCTTTATTTAACAGATAAAGACAGCCAGAAATTGGGGCCAGGTGGTGGTGCACGTGGTGGGGTGCACATAAAGATAACTTAAAAACTTTTAAAGGGGGCCAGGGTTAGATAGCATAATAGTTATGCAAAGAGACCCTTATCCCTCATAAAGAGAATCTCATGCCTAAGGCTCCATAGTCCCAGGTTCAATCCCCCACAGCACTATAAGCCAGAGCACTAGTGCTCTGGTAAAAAGAAGAGAGAGAAAAAAATCAAGAGGGTAGAGAGAGAGACAGAGAGACACCTACAGCACTGCTTCACCACAACTTGCAAATTGTAACATCTGCACTCAACCAGGGGTGCTACTACCTAGCCCCAGACCAAATATTCTTAATACTTAAAAGGTCTGAAAACTTTTCTCTGAGCAAGTAGTACAAACTAATATTTTCCTGATCTCAGATTTCATTATATGTGTGGGATTTTTAATATTGAAGCTTGATAAGCATTCATTACCATAAGCTCTGTTCAACATTTTCCTTTCTTTAAAGCCAAAGTGATGAGATTGAATTCCTATATGACACTTTACTCTGACTTTTTCTCTTACCTTTCCCCTCTTCCCTGGGCAGGACTCCAAGTTTCCAAACCTGATGTGATTTCTCAGTTAGAGCAAGGAACTGAACCATGGACTGCAGAGTCAGAAATTCCAGTACTAACTGTTGGGGGTAAGTATACGTAACCAATAGCTGAATGTTATTAATTCTAAGCACCACCCCAAAAAGAGGATTTTATATTTGAAATATAGTTGTGCTTTGTGCCCAATTGCACAGTCAATGCTTATCATTTGAAAAGCCACTTAATTTAAGAGACAAGTGTTGGTGCAAAGAAAATGAGTTTATTTTCAGGCTCTGGAGAACTTAGAAGACAGTAGACTCGGGAGCTGGGGAAACAGCAGAATGGTTATGCAAAACTTTCATATCTGAGACTCCAAAGTTCCAGGTTCAATTCCCAGTAGCCTGAAGTGAGCAGTGCTCTGGTTGCTCTCTTTGTGTTATCTTTCTCTCTATGTCTCTTTGTCATTAAAAATAAATAAATACATAAATATTGATTAATAAAAAATATATAGGCTGGGTGGTGATATACTTAACCCCAGTTAAGTGCATATATCACCATGCACAAGGACCTGAATTAGACCCTTGCTCCAAACCTGCAGGGGAGAAGCTTCACAAGCAGTGAAGCAGATCTGCAAGTGTTTCTCCTTCTCTCTCCTTTTCTTTCTTTCTTTCTTCTTTTCTTCCTTCCTTCCTTTCTTTTTTCTTTTAAGATTTTATTATTTATTAATGCAAAAGATAGGTGAGAGAGAGGAAGAACCAGACATCACTATCGTACATGTACTGTTGGGGATTGAATTCAAGACGTCATGCTTGAAAGTCATGCTTTATCCACTGCATCACCTGCCAGACCGCCTCTCTCCTTTTCTGCCTTTCCTCCCCTCTCTTATATGTTTTAAAAGACATGTTATCCTCAGTCCAGGGTCAGGAGCATACATAGTGCAGAAATTAAAGTAATTCAGTGCTTTCTAGCTGGCTTCAGTGACTTTTTTATATAAGGTTTAATTATTACAAGTGAGAATTTCACATAACACTAAGAAAAGGGATGGGGTAGGAGTTGGGCAGTAGCACAGAGGGATAAACGCAGGTGGCACAAAGCGCAAGGACCAGTAAGTGTAAGGATCCTGGTTCAAGCCCCCGGCTCCCCACCTTCAGGGGAGTCACTTCACAGGCAGTGAAGCAGGTCTCCAGGTGTCTGTCTTTCCCTCCTCTCTCCATTTCTCTCTGTCCTATCCAACGACGATATCACCAAAGGGCAACAAAAGGGAATAAATAAATAAATATTTTTTGAAAGGGGGGATAGGAGGAGAGAGAGCTAGAAGATAGAGGAACCCTACTCGACAAGTGCAGTGCTGAGAATTATGCTAGGAACCTCAGACATGCTAGTCTGATGCTCCATCAGTTGAGGTGTTTCCCTAGCCACTGGCTTCAGCAATTTTTACCAATCTTCAGAACCAGGTCAGGGAAGTATGTTCCCTTCCTATCATTAGTGGACTTTGTTAACCACCCTTTCTAGAAAGACCTTCCAAATATCTCTGGTACAGTTCATTGTTACCCATCTGTTTGTTCTTCCTCATCCATCCATAACTGGCTCCTAGCTACTTAGCATAATATATATGAGAACATTCTTCATCACTAAACATCATATTAAGTAAAGGCCAATGAGGATGATAGATGGTAGGAGAACAAGAATGGGCTTGTTTTCTCAATTTTAATGAGTATTTATTTATAATTCCTTCTCCTTAAAGTATCTTTTATTGAGAAATGAATCACTATGGGCAGGGGTAGATAGCATAATGGTTATGCAAAGAGACTCTCATGCCTGAAGCTGTTAAGTCCCAGGTTCAGTCCCCTGCTCCACCATAACCCAGAGCTGAGCAGTGCTCTGGTTAAAAAAAAAAAGGGAGAAATGAGGAGTCGTTATCATTTCCCTTGTTTCTTCCAACTTTCTCTCTAAACAGTAGAGCTGTTTGGATCCTAGAGTGCCCCAATTGCTCTATTTTTCGTTTCTTTAGTTTTTTTAAATGATTTCTTTTATTTATTTTATTAAATATTTTATTATTTATTGGATAGAGTCAGAGAGAAATTGAGAGGAAGAGTGGAATAGAGCAGGAGAACGAGAGACAGTTGTAGTACTGCTTGACTCATGAAGCATCCCGCCTGCAGTGGGGGTTTGGGAGCTTGATCCCAAGCCCTTAAGCATGGCAACTTGTGTACTCAACTGGGTGTGCCACAGCCTAATGCCATTTCATTAGTAATTCAAACAGTGTTTGCTTGTTTATTGATTGTTTGGTTGGTTTTCTCTCTCTATTGAGAGAATACTAGCATTTCTTTTCCTTCCAGATTGGGAGACAAGACCAGAAAATAGCATTCCAGACTCAGAACTAGAAATTCCTGGAAAGGAGCCATCTCAAGAGGCAGTTATAGAAAAACACAAATGGGATGATCTTTGGAGTTCTAACTTCATAGAAACGTGGGCATCTGAAGGCATAGAAAGGCATCACACAAAGCAACAGGCACAACCAAGGGAAATAAAAATAACTGAAAAGACAATACTGACTTGTGAGAAAGGCCCTATAAATGATGATTTTGAAAAAAGCATTAGTGTGAGTCCAAACCTTGTAGCACAAGAAGAGATATCTCCAGAAAAAATCTCTAATAAAATAACTGTCAAAAAGAGTTTAAATCCACCTAAAAAAGAGAAATCTTGTAAGTGCAATGAATGTGGGAAAGCTTTTAGTTACTGTTCAGCTCTTATTCGTCATCAGAGAACACACACTGGAGAAAAGCCCTATAAATGTAATGAATGTGAAAAAGCCTTCAGCCGGAGTGAAAACCTTATAAACCATCAAAGAATTCATACTGGAGATAAACCATATAAATGTGATCAGTGTGGAAAAGGCTTCATTGAAAGTCCATCTCTTATTCAGCATCAAAGAATTCACACTGGAGAAAAACCCTATAAGTGTGATGAGTGTGGAAAAGCCTTTAGTCAAAGAACCCATCTTGTTCAGCATCACAGAATTCATACTGGTGAGAAACCATATGCTTGTAATGTGTGTGGAAAAGCCTTTAGCCAGAGAGGACACTTTATGGAACATCAGAAAATACATACAGGAGAAAAACCGTTTAAATGTGATGAATGTGATAAAACCTTCACCAGGAGCACACATCTTACTCAACATCAAAAAATTCATACTGGAGAGAAAACCTATAAGTGTAATGAATGTGGGAAGGCCTTCAATGGGCCCTCAACATTTATTCGTCATCATATGATTCATACTGGTGAAAAACCATATGAGTGTAACGAATGTGGTAAAGCCTTCAGTCAACACTCAAACCTCACTCAACATCAGAAAACACATAGTGGGGAAAAACCATATGATTGTGCTGAATGTGGAAAATGCTTTAGTTACTGGTCATCCCTTGCTCAACATCTGAAAATTCATACTGGCGAAAAACCTTACAAATGCAATGAATGTGGAAAGGCTTTCAGTTACTGCTCATCCCTTACCCAGCATCGTAGAATTCATACCAGAGAAAAACCCTTTCAATGCAATGAATGTGGAAAGGCTTTCAGTTATCTTTCAAACCTAAATCAACATCAGAAAACTCATACCCAAGAGAAAGCCTATGAATGTAAGGAATGTGGAAAAGCTTTTATCAGGAGTTCATCTCTTGCTAAGCATGAAAGAATCCATACTGGTGAGAAACCCTATCAGTGTCATGAGTGTGGGAAAGCCTTCAGTTATGGCTCATCACTTATTCAGCACAGAAAAATACACACTGGAGAAAGACCTTACAAGTGTAATGAATGTGGGAGAGCCTTCAACCAGAACATACACCTTACCCAACACAAGAGAATTCACACAGGAGCAAAGCCTTATGAGTGTACTGAATGTGGGAAGGCCTTTAGGCACTGCTCATCTCTCACACAACATCAAAAAACTCATACAGAGGAAAAACCCTTCCAGTGTAATAAATGTGAAAAGACTTTTAGTCAGAGCTCCCATCTGACTCAGCACCAACGGATTCACACTGGAGAGAAGCCTTATAAGTGTGATGAATGTGACAAAGCCTTTAGCCGAAGCACTCATCTAACTGAACATCAGAACACTCATACTGGAGAGAAGCCTTTTAATTGTAGTGAATGTAGGAAGACATTCAGCCAGAGCAATTACCTTATTCAGCATCAAAGAATTCATTCGGGAGAAAAGCCTTTTGGATGTAATAACTGTGGGAAATCCTTCAGATACCGTTCTGCTCTTAGTAAACATCAGAGACTGCATACTGGCATTTAACTATTCTAAGAACATTATAAGGATGAGAGATGTAGTTACTCCAGCTTGCCCTTTTGTTAAGTGCTGATGAATCATGTAGGATTGTGAAACCGCTTAAAATATTTTACTTTCCACTTTCATACTATGGAATGAAAAATAGATCTGTTGAAATAATCCAATGATATCATTAAGCAGTTTTGTGGGATTGAAAAAATTCAACACTAACACTTCAGTTTCTTCTGTGAAATGACAGATTTAGTGTTATTTAAAGGTTACTTGGAGTTTTATATAATCACAATATATTCTTGAGTTAGGATTGCTATACAGTGGCATTTTTCTGTGTTACATTTAGAGTGTATATATTTATGCATGCTTCACCAATAGAAAACATTTTGAGCTTCATTATATTGGGGGATTTATTATTCTCTTGCTTTAAATGCATTGTAATTAACTGGTGCCTAATAAAAAGAGTAAACCCTCAAATTAGTATGTTTGTATGGTTGTTTTTTAATCAGAGTATTGTTAAGCTCTGACTTATGGTAGTTCCAGGCACTTTTTTTTTTAATATGTGTACTTTATTTTTATTTTATATATTTATTTTAGATTGAGACAGAAATTAAGAGGGATAGAGAAGGAGAGATAAGGACTTCTGTAGCACTGTTTCACCACTTGTGAAGCTTTCCCCTTCAGCCACCTGGTTTTGAACCAGGGTCCTTGTACATTGTAACATGTGTTCTGCTATATGCGCTATCCCTTAGTCCCCTCCCCCCTTAAGATTGATTAATTTGTGAGTGAATGAGACAAAGAATCAAAAGATTACTTTAGCAAATATAATGCCAGGTATCAAACCCTAGACTTCAGTGCTTGAGAATCCAATGCCTTATCCACTATACCATTTCTGGGTATTGAACCTTGGACTCAGGCATGAAAATCTGATTGATGAACTGTTGTGCTTTCCAACCTCAGCAAATATCTTAACACAGTACATATGTTAAGTTACACTACTTTCTAGTATGTTTTAACATTCTAGGTGTTAACCACAACTTACTAGAATCCTCTTCTGTAGGTTGAACCAGTGTTATTTATACCTAACACCTAAGGTCATACCTTAAATTTTTATGCATACTGAAATTACATCAGTAACTTTAAAAAAATCCATTTGCTAAAATCATATTCCCTTCACAGGTGGTGAAACAGGTCTGCAGGTGTCTATCTTTGTCTCCCCCTCTGTCTTCCCCTCCTCTCTCAATTTCTCTGTCCTATCCAACAACAACAATAACTACAACAATAAAACAAGGGAAACAAAAGGGAATAAATAAAGTCAAATGCCCATTTAAAAAAAATCATATTCCCATATGTATTATAATTTTTATTGTGACTACAGAGGAGATAATAGGAGAGAGAAAGACAACTGAAGCTCTGTTTCACCACTTCTGAAACTTCCACTCCTACAGGTGGGGTCTAGGGGCTTGAACCTGGCTCCTTGCACATTGTACTGTGTGTGCTCAATCAAGTGTACCACCACCAGCCCTTAGGCATAAAAGTAGTTTATAGAACCATTATGCTCCTTTCCAACCCTAGGAGACCATTTTTGTTGTTGTTGTAATTGAAGCTTTTATAAAGAAATGTCATCTTGGCACTTCCACAATTCTTAGGGCTTCCATTATATGCTTAATCCCACTACAGAGAAGTCTAAACTGCTTGAGAAAAGTGGATCTCGGGGGATGGGTGGTGGTACACCTACTTAAGTGCACATGTTATAATGTACTAGGACCTTGGTTCAAGCCCCCAACCCCTATCTGCAGGGGAAAAGCTTTGTGAGTGGTAAAGCAGTGCTGCATGTGTTTCTGTCTTTCTTCTTCTCTATCTCTCCCTTCACTCAATTTTTGGCTGTCTCTATCCAATAAATAAACGTAACTAAAAAAGGATGGATCTCAGGTAGCAGATAAGTTTTGGTTAGAGACAGCCCCATAGTATAAGCAAATGGAAGTTTCTGCATCCATGTGAAAGCTCCTCTTTTAAAGAAGATCCTCAAACAGGAAATACCAGAATATACCTATAGAAGGAAGACTCCTGTCCTGTGCTACTCTTATTCCTATGTGATAGAAGAGAGTATATATGGAAATCTCTAATTTCCATATAGCCTGAAAGTCCCATTTTGTTTCACTAATAAGATCTTACAAATACTGTCAGACCAAACCCAGAATACTAAGAGTTGTAATTAATTATTTCATACTTCTTTTTCACAAGGGCTTTATGCTTATACTGTATCACCATTCCTTGTCAACTTTTTTTTTCAGATATCAGAGAAGCAGGAGAGACACCACAGCACTGCTTCACTATTTGTAAAGCTTCACCTTTGTGTGGTGCCCCTTTCTATATGGTTGTTGGCCTCTCTAGCCTAGGTCCTAGCACACAATAGTGTTTGCTTTATCTTCTAATTCCCTGATCTTTTATGCCTTTCCTCTGCCTGCTTGTCTTTGATCTTTTCAGACTTCAGAAATGTGTTAACCACTCCCAGATACTATGAGTATGTAGAAGTGCTAGGTATATGGACTAGGGAGATGGCATAATGGTTATACAAAGAGACTTTCTTGTCTGAAACACCAAAGGTCCCACATTTAATCCCCATTTCCACCATGAGCCAGAGCTGAGCAGTACTCTGGTGAAAATAAGAGGCAAAACAAGCAAACAAAAGTAGTAGTAGGTAGTGAAACTCCAGAAGCAAACATGATCTAGGTTTCTTTAATTTTTGTTTTTCTTCTTCTTCCTACCAGAGAACTGTTCAGCTCTAGCTTGTGGTACAGGAGATTGAACGTGGAACTTTGGAATAAGTCAATGAGAGCTTGAAAAATGTAAGAGAACAGGAATAAAGTAAAAAAAACAAAGGCAGAAAGAAATGGCTATCTTTGTCAGTTGAGATGGATAGGAGTTAAGTGGTGGGTGTAATAAAAATTAAAAAATAAGTAATTTTTTATTATCTTTATTTACTTGATAGAAACAGCTAAATATTGAGAGGAAAGGCTGAGATAGAGGGAAAGAGAGACAGAGAGACACCTGCAGACCAGCTTCACCATTCATGAAACTTTCTGCCTACATACCGGGGGCTTTTAACCTTGGTCCTTTGTACACTGTAACATGTGCACCCAACCAGGTACACCACCACACAACCCTAAAACAAAATTTTAAAAGGGAAAGATTAAATTCATTGGTGGGAGAGAAAAGCACAGATGCTACATGGTCCAGAGGCATGGGGACTGCTCTAACTGTTAAGAACTCAAGGTTCTGGATAAAAGGGAAAATTTTGCTGAATGGTTGTTCTCCATGAATAATGATTCAACAAATATTTGCTAAATACTCTGTCAAGCACAAAGAATTGAGAGTTGAAACTGCTAGAAATATGAGACACATAAATGCAGCAAGCAAGTAGAAAGACCTAAAAAAAAAAAAAAAGGGGGAGTCGGGCTGTAGCGCAGCGGGTTAAGCACAGGTGGCGCAAAGCACAAGGACCGGCATAAGGATCCTGGTTCGAGCCCCAGCTCCCCACCTGCAGGGGAGTCGCTTCACAGGCGGTGAAGCAGGTCTGCAGGTGTCTATCTTTCTCTCCTTCTCTCTGTCTTCCCCTCCTCTCTCCATTTCTCTCTGTCCTATCCAACAACGACAACAACAATAATAACTACAACAATAAAACAACAAGGGCAACAAAAGGGAATAAATAAATAAAATTAAATTAAAAAGTACCTAATCAAATAGTTTCTACTTAGACCTAGATACCCTCCTCACCTACTTCCTATTTCACTTCCTGCAATCACTCCAAAGCTAACCTATGTCAGACAAAGTA
The DNA here is from genome assembly GCF_950295315.1 of Erinaceus europaeus. Taxonomy (NCBI): domain Eukaryota; kingdom Metazoa; phylum Chordata; class Mammalia; order Eulipotyphla; family Erinaceidae; genus Erinaceus; species Erinaceus europaeus. The sequence continues at coordinate 36,483,953 of NC_080165.1, forward strand.
AGGACTATAAATGCTGAATAAGGGCAAAAGACTGGCATACTTTAATGACTCTTTAGCCACTATAAGGCCATCCTATCAGCTGGGACCCTAGTCAGGGAGTCCTGGGATTCCCACACAGACATAATGGGTCTAGACCTCTAACAAATCCCTCCATCCACTGTCACTGGTCACTTCCATCAGGAAGAACATAATGGACCCCTTGTGAGCCCCTATAGGACCTTGCCCTCAATGTGGATCAATAATGGTAGGGATCAATAATGTTCCATTCTCCAAAGGAAGGGTGGGCACCATACTCTACCTACTATCCGAGGAAGAAGGGTCCTGAAATTAGTGCAGCTTGGAATGTTCCTAGCCATGACCACAGAATGTGACCTCAAACCTATAGGGATGCAGAGGTTACATAGGATCCTGTGCTGAATATGAATCTCAGATCAAATCAATGGGGTTTACAGTTAATAGTGTTTATATACTTATCCCATATTTGGGAGCTACTCTCTTCCCTGATCCAGCTTTCTAGTCCTTTTTCCAACTATGACACTATCTCCCCAGAAAATACCTTGGGCCCACCTGCATGTTAGCTGTCAAGCTCAGGAAAAACTAGTAAAGTCATGGGCCCTCTGAAATATACCTAAAACAGACCTGGTAGCTTTTTCTGAAACAGAGACCCCAAATCTCATCTGCAATATTCTTGCCTTTAGTTTCCTGATTATTAAACAATTTATTCTGCTTTATATCTTAATTCTTCTTTAGCCATCAGGTTCCAGATGTTACCATCGTGCCAACCTGACTTCTCTGGGCAGACAACCCCATCAATATGTCCTGGAGCCCTGCCTCCCCAGAACCCTGCCCCACTAGGGAAAGAGAGAGACAGGCTGGGAGTATGGATTGAACTGCCAATGCCCATGTTCAGTGGAGAATAGGAAAGCTATCAAGGAAGAGGAATGGAATATGGAGTTCTGGTGGTGGGAAATGTATGGAATTGTACCCCTCTTATCCTATGGTCTTGTCAATATTTCCATTTTATAAATAAAAATTAAAAAAATAAATATGAGACACAAATGAGGCAAGTAGTCAGATGTGTGGACAAAGGGAAGTTTGAATGTAGTAGGCAGGGGAGAGCCTGAGAGAAGTCCAGCTATAGTAGCTTGACTGGGGGGGGGGGTTATTTTTGGAACCCTGGCCAGGGAAGTAAGAAAGCCCAGGCATAAAAAACTTAGGAACCCTTCCTGGAACAGGCTGGTGGGCCTTATATAGGATCTTGGTTCAGGGCTATTTCTTGTGTGGGAAGTTGGTGGTCTTAGATTTATAATCTATTCAGGGCTATTTCTGGACATGTGTCTGCTGCAGGTGGGAGTAAGACAAATTTTTCCTGTGTGAGTGAGAGATCTGCTTGTTCCTAGCACATCCCCTTCAGTTTGTTTCAGCAAGGTAAGTTCTTTCCGTGAGGGTAGGGGACAGGCCTTAGCATATTTCCTTCAGAATCAGCGCAGAAAGTTAGCCAGATGCAAAAGTGTGTGTGTGCGTGTGCGTGTGCGTGTGCGTGTGTGTGTAGAGTGAATTCTGTGGGAAAGCATGGAGGTAAAATATATGTTCAGAGAAGAATTGGGATTTTTTTTTTAAAGTGTTACTGGAGGGTTAATGGTTTACAGTACAGTTGTTGACATACGGATACAATTTCTGATTCGTCCAACATAGGCCCTTTTCCATCATCAAGCACTGGGGCCCGAATTCCTCTCTACCTCCTCCCTTCCCTTCCTTCTCTAGAATCCTTTGCTTTGGTGCAATATACTCCTCCTAGTCCAATATTCACTTTGTTTTCCCCTTCCTGTCTTTGCTTCTTAAGTTCCATCAACAAGATTTTTTTTTCTCACCAGAGCACTGCTCAGCTCTGGCTGATGGTAGACTTCGTAGCCTTTGGCATGAGAGTCTCTTTGTATAACCATTATGCTGTCTATCCTCCACCTTTTTTTTTTCTTTGCTTAACTATTATGCTATCTGTCCTCTGTCTTCTCTTTCCTTCAGCTGAGAGAGGGAACATAAATCACAGCACTGAAGCTGTTACAGAAAAATCTGTGTTTTGGGGCTAGGCACCTGGTTAATTGCATACATTATTGTTCAATGACACAGGTTCAAGCCCCTGGTCTCCACCTTTGGGGGAAAGCTTCATACATGGTGAAGCAGGGCTGCAGGTGTTTCTCTGTCTCTTTCCCTCTCTATCAACCCCCTCTCAATAATAAATAATAATATTTTTTAAAAAAGAAAGAAAAATTCATGTTTTAGCTCTCCAGTGTTACAGCTCAAATGTAGCCAAGAAATTACACCAAGGCCGCATAGAGGGCAGGGAGTTAAGTTTATACTTATTAAGGGGTTTCAAGTCATTTTTTAAATAATATTTATTTATTCCCTTTTGTTGCCCTGTCATTTTTTTTTTTTTTAATAGAGTACTGCTCAGCTCTGGCTTATGGTGGTGCAGGGGATTGAACCTGGGAATTTGGAAACTCAGGTATTAGATTCTAATAACCATTATGCTATTTAACCCCTGCCCCTGCTTTTTCAGGTCAGTTTCTACCAGGCCTGAACAACCTAGATAACCAGCTTTTTATCCTTTCCAAAGGGGCACAAAACAAACTCATAGGTTACAAACAGAGCCAGCCAAGGTGTTTGGATAGAATCTGCAAAGTGTGTGAATTGGCTACAGACAGAATCTGCCAAGGTTTCCACTGGGGCATTGAAATTCAGAAGGGAGAGTCCTTGCAGAAGGGAAACTACTTGCAGCTGTTTTCGTCCCTCCTTTACTTCCTTCCTTCCTCCCTCCCCCCTCCTTTCTTTCTTCTTCTTTTTTAAAAAGTTTGAGACATTCAATCAATTTTTCCCCTCTCATATTAATTAGTGATTTATATGACTAAAAATTAATAGGAGTGTACATAAACACCATTCCCACCAGCAAAAGACTGCATCCCATCTGCACCCCAATCCCCCAAGCAAAGCCGAACATCTGCCCTCACCCTCAACCCAGAGATTTTTACTTTGGTGCCCTACTCCAAATTCAGTCAAATCCTGCTTTGAGTTTCCCTTTCTGTTATTCTTTCTCAACTTTCTCAACTTCTGTTTATGAGTGGGATCATCCCATACTTGTCTTTATCTTTCTGACTTAGCTCACTTAACATAATTCCTTCTAGCTCCATCCAAGATGGGTCAGAGAAGGTGGGTTCATTGTTCTTCATAGCTGCGAGGGCCCAGAATTCCTTAAGAGCATGAGCCCTTTCTGTGGCCTGTTATCATTAATAAAGTTTCTCCTCTTTCTGAATCTACATGGCTCTGTGGTCATAATGTGTCACATCAAATATTCACATTTTAAATATTTATTTTAATATGAGGAAAAGATTGACTAGAGCCCTGCTCAATAATAATGGTGCAAAATATTGAACCTATGATTTCTAGACCTTAGGAATGCAACTCTAGTACATTACCACCACACATCATCTCAGTCCAGAATTTATTTATTTAAAAATAAATATCGCACCAAAGTAAAAGACTCTGGGGTGGGGGGGGAGAATACAGGTCCATGAAGGATGATAGAGGACATAGTGGGGGTTGTATTGTTATATGGGAAACTGGGGAATGTTATGCATGTACAAACTATTGTATTTACTGTTGAATGTAAAACATTAATTCCCCAATAAAGAAATAAAAAAAAATTATTTATTTATTCCTTTTTGTTGCCCTTGTTTTATTGTTGTGGTTATTATTATCATCAATGTTGGAAAGGACAGAGAGAAATGGAGAGGGGGGCAGACAGAGAGGTGGAGGGAAAGACAGACACTTGCAGAACTGCTTCACTGCCTGTGAAATTACTCCCGTGGAGGTGGGGAGCAGGGGCTCGAACCGGGATCCTTACGCCTATCCTTGCGCTTAGCGCCACCTGAGCTTAACCCGCTGCCATACTGCCCTACTCCCCAGAATTTATTTATTTTATAGTCATTTTTGTGGATAGAGACAGAGAGAAATTGAGAAAGAAGGCAGAGAAAGAGACGGGGGTGGGGTGGGGGGAGAAGAGATAAAGAAAGACATCTAAATGGCCAGCCAGTGGGACACCTGGTTAAGTGCTCATATTACAGTGCACAAGGACCCAGGTTCAAGCCCCTGGTCTCCACCTGCAGGGGGAAAGCTTCACAAGTGGTGAAAGCTTCACGAGTGGCTTCACAAGTGGTGGCTGCAAGTATCTTTCTGTCTCCCTACCTTCCCCCCTCAATTTTTTCCACCTCTATCCAATAATAAATAAATAAATATATGAAAAATAATTTAAAGGGCAGGCGAAGATAACATAATGGTTATGCAAACAGACTCTCATGCCTGAGGTTCCACAGTTCCAGGTTCAATCTCCCACACCACTGTAAGCCAGATCTGAGTAGTACTCTGGTAAAAAAAAAAAATGAGAGAGAGAGAGAGAAACCTACAGCATTGCTTCACTGCTTGTGAAGCTTTCTCACTACAGGTGGGGGCTGGGGCTTTGAATCTGGCTCTTGTGCATTGTAACATGCACAGTCTACCAGGTGTACCACCACATGTCCCCCTTTTTAAAATAAGTTTTAGAAAATTTATTTTCAGAAAGATATAAAATAAATAGAAACATTTAGAACTAGAGAAATAGCATAGTAGTTATTGCAAAAATACATTCATGCCTGCTTTGGTTGAAAAAAAAAATAGGAATCTAATATAGTCAACTCCTTGCTATCCATGGGAGATTAATTCTAGGACCTTCAAGAAAATGAAAATCCATGCATGCTCAGGTCCATTTAAAATGGCCTAATATTTCTTTATGGCCTATACAATTATATATATATAATCTTTAGTATACTTTAAATCATCTCTAGATTTATTTATAATACCCAATAAAATGTAAGCACTATGCAAATAGTTATCATATAGACTTATTAGGGAATAATAACAGGAAATTATAATATGAATCTTTGCATTTGCTGTCTATCCAATAAATAAAGATAATAAAATAAACATTAAAAAAGAAATATAAAAAAATTTGAATGTTGCTAGAAGAGTAGACCCTAAAAATCCTTTTCATAGCATGGTAGCGCAGTGGGTTAAGCACACATGGTGTGAAGCGAAAGGACCAGCGCCAGGACCCTTGTAAGGATCCCGGTTCGAGCCCTCGGCTCCCCACCTCCAGGGGAGTTTCTACACAGGCAGTGAAGCAGGTCTCCAGGTGTCTTTCTCTCCCCTCCTTTCTCCATTTCTCTCTGTCCTATCCAACAACGATGACAACAACAGTAGCAATAATAACTACAACAATAAAAAACAACAAGGGCAGCAAAAGGGAAAATAAATAAATATAAAAAAAATTTTTTTTTTAAATCTTTCACAAGAAAAGGACTTGGCACTGTGTGGGGATTAATGTCAATTAGATTTATTGTGATAATTTTGTGATATCGACACACACCAAATCATTATGTTTTATACCTGAAATAATGTCACATAAACCTCAATAAAAACAGGTTTGAATAATTAATAGTGATTTTGCGAGCATAGCCAATGACACATATATTTCTTTAAAAAATATTGTGGGCCAAGGCAGTAGCACACCTGGTTGAGTATACACATTGCCATATCCAAGGATCCAGGTGTAAGCCCCCAGTCCCCAACTGCAGTGGCAGAAGGTTCACAAGTGGTGAAGCAGTGCTGCAGGTGTCTTTTCCTCTCTTATTTTCCCCTCCCCTCTCAATTTCTATCTGTTCTATAAAGTTAAAGAAAGAAGAAAATGAAAAAAAAAAAAAAAAAAGGCCCTTATGGAGCAGTGGAAACATTGTGCAGGCACTGAGCCCCAGTGACAACCCTTGCTGGCACTCCTGTGGAGTAGATCCAGCCAGAGGGTAAGTCTCCAACCCTCCCTCACCAGCTCGTAGGGACCACGTGATTCAGAAAGGAGACATCAGGGAGTATTCTGGTACAAACACTCATTTATTTGGAGATGGGTACAGGTTTATATAGAGTTAAACAAAGAACATTTTTCACATATGTCAGAAATTACAAGTTTCTTAAAGGTCAGCTTGTCCCTATGGTAGGAGGCTGGTATGACAAGAATTAATGCGATATATAAAGGTCAAAATGATTAGTCTCCATGATGCAGGCAGGTTAATTATCCAAAGGTATTTGAGAGAAGTATAGGGGTTAAACCAGTAAGGTGAGGTAGAGAAAAGAAAAACAAAGATTGATGTAAATAATAGATATCAAAGGGCACAAGGAAATAGAAGTTAGGATTTTTCACTGCCTGGTGTTGGGGGTGTATGATAGAGTGTGTTCTCCTATATGATCAAAAGGTAAAGTGGATGTGTGAACTTTGAGTGAACCCTAAAGCAGGCAGCCATTTAGCCTGCTGCTAGGGGAAACTAAGTGTGAGAGGCCTGTAGGCTTTCTGTGAGCTTGAAAGACTAACAAGGAGAAACTGAGTCTGGGAGACTTTGCTCTCTTGGCTCATCTCTATAAGGAGAGAGGCTAACAAGTGGGGTGTCTTTCCAAACCTCCATCCAAGGATGGGAGATTTCCCCTAAGCTCTACCAAGCTTTCACATAGTCCCACAAACCCTAGTGACAGGTAAAAAATAATAATAACAAGAAAATATTGGGATAAATCGAACTAAGTCAGAACCAAGCTGAATTATAAGGGGTATAAATACATTCTTTTTACCATTAGCAAATACTCTTCTCTGCAAAAGAAATTCAGGCGATCTGAAGGACTAGTCTTCTTGTAAAAGAGTGCACAATTTACCAGATATTCCCACACTCATGATAAGGTCATCTACTATTCCCTAACTTGTTTCCTTGCCTGACCCAGATGCATGTGTGCACTTAATTATGTTCATAATATTTCTCAGGAGGGCAGGTGGTGATGCACCTGGTTGAGCACACACGTTACCATGCACAAAGACCTGGTCCCCACCTGCAGAGAGAAAGCTTTGCTAGTGGTGAAGCAGTGTTGCAGGTGTCTCTCTATCCCCTCTATCCCCCCTTTCCATCTTGATTTCTGTCTCTATCCAATAAATAAAGATAATAAAAAATTTTAAAAAATAAAAATTTACTAATCCATAATGGTTTTCAGATTGTAAATGAAGAACCAGAACCCACAAGTGCTAACTTCTAATTCTTTATTGTATTAAATAAAAATTTATCAAGTTATTGTTTTAGAAGAAACAAGCCAGAATACATTCAGTAGTCAACTAAATGTGTTCACCAGCTAGGGGAACTAATCTTTCCTCACTGATTCAGTGCTTGGGTGACGCTCATGCTGCCTGGCCACCCTCAGATGTCACAACCTCCCTAGTTATTTGGTTCACCTTGTTTGAAGAATTCTTTAAAGACTGGGAAAGTGGTCCAGGAGTTGGCACAGTGGCTAAGGCACTGGACTCTCAAGCATGAGGTCCTGAGTTCAATCCCTGGTAGCACATGTACCAGAGTGATGTCTGGTTCTCTCTCTCTCTCCTATCTTTCTCATTAATAAATAAACAAAAAAAAAATTTTTTTTTAAAGCTGGAAAAAACAATGTAGGGGTGGTAGCACTGATCCACTGATAGCTTTCAGGAAAGATTCCTGAAGCCACTGCTTAACAGAAAGTAAGGCTGAATGTCTCTGGTCTGATACAAGGTGTATGGGGACTGGCAAGGGCAAGAACACCTCCCACTGCTCTTAATCTTGTTTATGCCTAGTCACCATTTTGACAGATCATTCCTTTTTAGTAGCCAGTTGCTATTCTTTCTTTTCCAATACCACTATCTAAAACTCTAACACCCCATTTGGTTTCTGCCCACTGTCTCTATTTTTTTTTAATCTCTCTATCTTTTTTTTTTTTTTTGGTCTCATTTCAAAACTAGCTTCTCTCCACCACCAAATCCCTCTCCCTTGTCCACCACCTCCCAACAATTACCATGATCAGTAGCTTCCTGTGTTTCCTCTTTTTTTTTTTTTCCCTCCAGGGTTATCACTGGGGCTCAGTGCCTGTACTACAGCCTGTTCTAGGAATCCACTGCTCCTGGAGACCATTCCTCCCCCCTCCCCCACTTTTGTTTTGCTTGTTGTTCTTATTATTGTTATTGTTGTTATAGTTGTTTTTGGATAAGACAGAGAGAAATCTACAGAGGAGGGGGAAACACGAGGGTGGGGAGAGACGCCCTTATTGTTGTCATTATTGTTATTGTTGCCATTGATGTCTTTCTTTGTTGTTGGAGAGAAATCGAGAGATAGAGAGGAGGAGAGAAAAACACCGACAGACCTGCTTCACCACTTGTGAAGCTATGCCCCTGCAAGTTCAAGCTATGCCCCTGCAAGTTCAAGCACCGGGATCCTTAAAACGACCCTTGCGCTTCATGCCATGTGCGCTCAACCCGTTTCACTACCGCCCAACACACCCCCCATTGTATTTTTAAAGATATATTTATCTATTCACATGAGAGACAGGAGAGAGAACCAGAGCGTCTCTCTGGCAT